>NC_057811.1:220389583-220407122 GCF_018294505.1 Triticum aestivum | reverse complement strand
GCCCAATTTCCTAGTGAGATCCGGTGACGAGGACCCTGTTCACCAAGGTGCTCGCCTGCCGCTCCCCTCCTCCTCGTCCTGGCCTCATCTCTAGCCCGGCCAGGGCTCACCTCACCTACCCCCATGAGGTCCACCATCGGCTCCGCTGCAGCCCGCCCTCCTGGCCTGGAGATTTCCCCGATGCACCGGCCTCCCCAGCTTTCTCCCCACTGATGAACAAGTAACCACGCCATTGTTTGAGGTTGTTGCAGTTCACTTTTTTTATTTTTGGAGGAAAATCTATGCACTGCAGTTTGTTGTTCCCGTCGATGAGATTTTCGTTTTTTGTGTTCTTCTAAAAAAATAAAAGTGCAAATGCAGTCCTCTGCTCTTGAGGTTCATTTTACTCTTTTTTGTAGAAAAGATAGATGATGCAGTCCGCTGGCCTCCTCCCACGGCAAATTTGGGTGACGCACGGGCTCCTACCCCTTTGGGTGTTTTGCAGGTGAGTACTGTAATGCCGACCTAAAGTGCACTGTATTGCCATCCTCTCCTGCTCCGCCATGAAGCATGACCGGCAAGTAAGAAGGAGGTCCATTGGGGCTGAGGTTCTGGCGACAGCAGCTTGCAGTCCGGGCAAGCATGACATGCAGCTCGTAGGCGTACGCGTGTGTCGTTTAGTGTCTTGTCGTCCTTCCTCTGGCGAGATCCTTCATCCCCCTCGAGCACCTTCTTCTGCAAAATTGAGTAGGTTCTTGGTCATCTTGCATCTCGTGTCCGTCTTTCTTGTTGAATTTGGTTCTCGTGGTGGTGAATTCTGCATGTATTGGGGATCAAGGTGTTTAACTGTTTTGCGCGCTGTTGACAGGTAGCCAATCTCCTGCAGTTTTGTGGGTGCCTCACTATTGCGTGCATGCATCCTGTTTCCTGCTCCTCTCCACCCTCCCTAGAGGGCATTCAGCTTGTCGGGTGCCAGCGTGTGTGTTTGCAGGCCCTACCGTCCTAGCAATCGATGGGTCACCCCTTTTCAGCAAGCACTGCGTGTAGTGCGGGCGAGCATGGCATGCAGTGCGAGCGGGCGTGTCGTGCAGCTCGCCGGGCGTATGAGCGACGAACCTCACTTGCAGCTCTCTCCTCCACTCCTTGTTGTTCGCGGGAAGTAGGGGACAAGCGCACTGCACTACGGGTGGCCGGTGCACTAGGGGACATAGCGGCCACACGGGATGCCGCTGAAGGCGGGCAACACGCTGACGCGGCGCGGATGGTGGACTCCAGGCTGAAGGCCGTGCAGCGGTCGGCGCCGGGGATGGCGGGAGATGATCCCACGTGTGAGGCAATCAAGGAGGAGCTGCGCGACCTGAGCGCCCGCGTGGGCGGCCGGCGGGAGTACCAGCCGACGGGGGCGCGGCCCTGCTGGCCGGCATGAGCTCGCATGCGCAGCAGCGTGCCTCGGCGGTGGAGCTGCAGTCGGGGAGCAAACCCCGGGGCGTACCTGACTCCCAAGATGGACGAGATGGTGGAGACGTCGCGCGAGCAGAGCAGGAAGCGTGGCAACAGCAGCGGCGGCGGCAGATCCAGCCAGCTTAATAAACATGTCAAGCAAGACCTGACCGATGACTAATTTCTCTCCCTGGTGAAACAAACAAGACGCATGTTGATTATGTTATATATATATATATATATGATATGATGCCTTTTTATTATTCCGAAGTCTGAACAACTTCTATAAGTAATTGTTGGTCCTCGTCATCTATGCGTGTGTGCAAAAACATTAAAAATCAAGTTTCCCTTTTCTTGCAATTCCTATGATGCTAATTTTTTGAGTGGATTTTATCATGCTACTATATATGCTACTCCTAGTGTTATTCATTAATGAGAACAGATATAAGGAACAATTTGCAGTACCAAAAACAGTGCTCTACAAAGTTTTAACATTTGCATTTTTATAGCATTGATATTTTTTTACCTAGATACCACTTATGTCATTCATAAAGAAACTCCTTTCTTGTCCGCTTGGTAAACACAAAACAAAAAAGATCTCCAAAAAGAAGCTCGCTTCTATATTAGATGTAGTTCACTCGCTCAATCCCTGCGGTCCACTCGCTTGGTCAACGCACGTAAAAAATTAATAAGTATGAAAAAAAGACAACAAAAACTCATGAGGTTCACTTTTGGTAGTATCGCGGTTCACATTCGGAAGTGTTGCGGTCCACTCTCGTTAAAAAAAGTTGAAAAAAAGACAACAAAAACTTGTGCGAGAAGGTTTATGTCCGACAAAAAGAAATCATGAAGTTCACTTGACTGCCTGCTGCAGTGCGGTTTTCTATTTGAAGCAGTGCGTTCTTCTGTCCGATGAAAGGTCCACTCGATTGGTCAACGCGCGTAAAAAATTAATAAGTATGGAAAAAAGACAACAAGAACTCATGAGGTTCACTTTGGGTAGTGTTACGGTTCACTTTCAGAAGTGTTGTGGTCCACTCTTGTTCGAAAAAGAAGTTGAAAAAAAAGACAACAGAAACTTGTGTGAGAAAGTTTATGTCCGACAAAAAAAATCATGAAGTTCACTTGACTGTCTGCTGCAGTGCGGTTTTCCGTTTGAAGCAATGCGTTCTTCTGTCCGATGAAGTACACACGACGATTTTGGTCTCGCGAAAAACAGTGTCCGTTTTTCGGTAAAATCAAAACCGCTCTTAAACCGTAAGGAATTAGAGAGAGTGTTCTACATGAAAAAGTTGCGTCTCGTCGATATCTTTCCAACAGCGTATGATTTGAATCATTTCGACCCGCGGTTCGGAAAAATTTAGCGAAAAACCGCCGCTGCCACTCGTCGTCCGCCGCACGATTTCTAAAATTAACTTTAAACCATAAGAAATCTCGAAAACATTACCACATATGAAAGTTGCGCCTCGTCCATAGCTTTTCAACAGCGTATCGCACGCATCGTTTCGACAAACGGTTAAAAAACTGGAGCGAAAACAGTACCGAAAATTTGAAAAACAGAATTCCGCGATTTAGTAAATTTGAAACTGCTCTTGAACCGTAACGAATTAGAATAAATAATAGATATGAAAAAGATGCGCCCCGACAATATCTTTCCAATGGTATATCATTTGATTCATTCCGATTAGCATTTTAAAAAAACACAAAAAATGCTCGCTGCCACTCGTCGTGGGCCGCACCATTTTCGAAACTGCTCTTAAACCGTGAGGAATCTCGAAAAGTGTTTAACATGGTGAAGTTGTGCCTAATCCATAGCTTTTCAACGGTATATTACACGTCTCATACCGAAAAACGGTTAAAAACTAGAGCAAAAAGGGTACCAAAAAAACACAAACGTGCAGTTTTTTTCGACGCGAAGTTCACTCGCCTAAGTACTGCAGCACAGTGGTTCAAACAATGACGTGCACTTGCGTTGAGCATGCAGTGTGGAAAGAATAGTTATTCTGCTAATATTAGGATAATAGACCGGCTGTGTGTGTATATATATATATAGACACACACACACACACACACACACACACACTTATAAGGACATGCTTGCATAACCAAATTAAACATCCACTTACATAGGTGGCCACTACAACCATGGCATTTGCACACACCAAAATAAACTATTACACGCATAATTACATAGGTGGCTACTAAACACATGACATTTCCACACACCAATAAAGTAAACTATATATTACATGCATGATTAACTAGCATAAACGATCATCTGATCATCATCTACTTCTTGTGACGCTTGCTCTGCTTGTGGCTCTATCTAGGCTCGTCCATTTGGGTAACGAGGCACTTCCTCATGTCAACGAATCCGCCTGTGCATCTCGTAGCATGTGTACACGCTCTTGGCCACGAACCTGAGGTGAGGTTCATCCAGTTGCCACATCCAGGCCCTGTGCCAGGATAGGGGACTTGTTCTCTGGGCATCCTGCTTTATCTTTTCGTAGTAGGGGTCGATGATGCCTGAGGCGAGTTCGACCAGGGAGTCCTTCTTCGTGCTTCCCCAGACCCTGTAGTCGTCACGGATTTGGACAAGGTTCTTCCAGGCCAAGCCCGTAACACTGAGCGCGTTTACATCGTCGGTGGTTTCCACCATGACGAACTTGTAGTCGGTGTTGTTGACAAACCTGTTGAAACGGTCGCAAGGCTCTATGGCCATGCAGTAGTGGTAGATGAGGACATGATGGCGCATGCACAACTGGGCAACGGCAACATTCTGATCTATGCCGGGACGCCGGTGGTGTACTGGAGGTCGATGTCGACCACCTTGTACTTGTCTCGAGCAAGCAGCTGCTCAACGCTGTTGATGTAGTTGTCCACCACGGTCGGGTTGATGGTGTACACCACCGGAGATCCGTCTCCCTCGTGTGGGTCTCCACTCTATGCTCGCCGAACTCCATTGGAGCACCGCTGGACATCCCCTCTCTATGTGTCATCGTGGGTGTGCTTGTTGTGTTGTGGGGCGCGATCGAAAGGTTGAAGAGACTAAGGTTATAATGGCCGCGGGAATTAAAGGGGAAGCCGGGCGGCCAGGAATATCGGCAGGCCCTGATGGTAGTTCTAATTTGCAACGCGTAACTCCATCGTGCCGCACATAACTGCATCGCGTGGCAATGCGCGTGGCGCAACCGCATGCATATGGGGGCCCCGACGCAATCGTGCGCATGCCCAACCGCTGGCAGAGCGCGCGGGGAGGGACGCAGCAGAGCACTCCGCGGTCGCCTCAACGGCAAGCAACCATATATATATATATATATATATATATATATATATATATATAGCAGTTGAACATGCAAGGAAAAACTGTCCACAAGCTGAAAGTGCGTTATATCGACTAGAGGGGGGTGAATAGGCAATTTTTATAAATTCTTCACTGAGGAATTTGTGGGTGAGGAAATTCCTTAGTGAAGAACTACTTGCAGCAGAATAAGTACTCAAAAGTATGCATAGCAGAACACAAGCATAGTCATCATGATGAAATGAAAACAAGCACAGAGTACAGAAAGCGTAAACAGAGGATAACACAGGATGAAGACAAACAGACTGAGGAAATTGACCTGAGGAAATTGAGAAAGTCTTCAGTCAAAGTCTTCAAACACAGATATGAACAATTGCACAACACAGGAATGAGGAAATGAAAGAGTTGAGGAAATAGAACCAGTTGGCTTGGTGAAGACAATGATTTGGTAGACCAGTTCCAACATCTGTCTCAGTTGTACATCTGGTTGGAGCGGCTAGGTATTTAAACTTGAGGACACCCAGTCCCGGACACATAGTCCTCACCGTATTCTCCTTGAACTAAGGTCACACAGACCTCGTCCAATCACTCGTGGTAAGTCTTCAGGTGACTTCCGAACCTTCACAAACTCGGTCACTCGGCGATCCACAATTTCCTCTTGGATGCTCTAGACCATGACGCCTAACCGTCTGGAAGAAGCACAGTCTTCAAAGGTAACAAGCGTCGGATCCACGCAGGATCAATCTCTTCAGTGATGCTCAATCACTTTGGGTTTGTAGGTGTTTGGGTTTGGGGTTTTTCCTCACTTGATGATTTTCGCTCAAAGTCCTCGGAGGATGGGATGCTCTCAAATGACAAGTGTTAGTTTCTCTCGGAGCAGCCAACCAGCTAGTGGTTGTAGGGGGCGGCTATTTATAGCCTAGGGAGCAGCCCGCATGATAAGACATAAATGCCCTTCAACGATATGACCGTTAGGTGGGTAGATATTTTGGGACAGCTGGCGCATAGCACAGCAACGGTCGGAAATTTGAGGTTCAAATTCCTCAGGGCTATCATGTTCCTCACTGTGTAGGCAATCCGCACTGGCGAATTCCTAACTCCTCAGTCAGAACAAATTCCTCAGAGACCAGAAGAACTTTGTCTCTGTCACTGAAGAATATGACTGAACTGTATGAGATTTCCAATGGCTTCACTCGAAGGGATTGGTAGGTGTAGGATTTTGAGTTGAGCATCACATGGAAATTTTTCCTTAGTATTTCCTCGACCCCTTTAACAGTACGGTGTTTCCTATGACTCAAGAAAGAGAAAATGAAACTACGAAAACAAAAGTCTTCATGCTTCATGTTCCTCAAATGAATACCAAGTCTTCAAGGTCACGCCAATTTCTTCACTTTCAAAGTCTTCAGAAAGTCTTCAGAAATCCAAAGTCTTCAGTCGAAGAACTTCATTTTTAGGGGTCGACTTTCTCTGTAAATATCAAACTCCTCATAGACTTATAGATCTGTGTACACTCACAAACGCATTAGTCCCTTAACCTATAAGTCTTCAATACACCAAAATCACTAAGGGGCACTAGATGCACTCACACAAGCCGAGCGCGCCGACGGACGCGGGCAGAGCGCGCCAACGGACGCGAGCAGAGCGCGCCGCGGCGCCTAACGGCAAGAACAGTGTGCTACGGCGCCTAACAGCGAGCAAAGCTTGCCGAGGGACGCGAGCAGAGGCCGGCACAGTGATACGTGGCAAATAAGACGAATTGTGCGAGCGATGTCGAAGACAACAAGCACGAATCAGATTAGAGTTGCGTGTGCGATACGTGGCATACAGTTGATCCATCCGAGCTGTTTGTGATGGAATAAACCGTGTGTGTTGCGGGCAAACGCTTGCTGGTATATAACCTTAAATTTAACCAAAAAAGTGTTGATGCATGTTACAAAAATTGTATAGCTGGAAACTATGTTCAAATACGACTCCAACGATATAATCTTTGGCAACATGCATTTGTATTTTATTAGTTAAATCCTACTTATAAACCAGGACAGGGGTATAGTAGGTAATTAAATCGCAAACTTTTTTTGTATTAACCGTATGTGTACGTGTCCTTCTCCTCTCGCACGTCTTGTCACCCCGCTGCCGCAAATGGCTTACAACACAAGCTTGCGCAGCGCGCGGGAGCATTATTTTGGCCAAACGGTGGCTCCGAGTGGCGCCAATGAATCGTCGGTGAGCCCGTTCCCGCGCAACCTCGCAGGTTCCCGCGCAAGCTTCCTACCCGACTCGGTGAAACCCCCAAAATCCTAATGCTTACCGGCCTGCTATAAAAACCCTCACGGCCGGCGAGTCCTACGTCGCATTTTCCCCTCCCTCCCTGTAGCTTATCTCGTGTGCTTCTCCCACAATCGCCAATGGAACTGGTCCGTCGTCGTCGCTCAGCCAGTCCATCCTCATCAGAGGACAGCTCTAGCTGGGAGGCTACACCGCAGCGGCGGCGCAGCCCCCGGCGTAGTGTAGTGCGCGTGGCGTCCCTGTTGGGTGTGCGCGGAACACCCACCACACGCTCCGCCGCCGCTGCCCGTCGGCAGCTGTTGCCGGCCGCCGTTGCCGCCACACCACCGTCGAAAGCCAGGGCCATCTCCGGCTCCACCGCCGTGGCCCAAAGGCGGGAGGTGGCCATCGTGGCCGCCACCCCACTGCCGGCCACCATGGCCATCACCCGCTCTGACACCGAGGCCCGAAGGCGGGACGTGGTGGTCATGGCCACCACCCCATCGTCGGCCGCCGTGGCCGCCAGCCCACCTTCGACCGTCGGGATCGTCACCCGCTCCGCCACCGCCGCCCGAAGGAGGGAGGCGGAGGTGGAGGCCCGCACGTGCATTAGCGACCTTGCGCGCTACATCGAGTTCCTGCGGGAGGAGGAGGAGCGCCTCGTCGAGCACGCAAAGAGCCTTACCGCAGCCGTGGCTGCAGCACACGCCGACGCAGAGGCGAGGAATCAGGAGACCTATGAGCAGTCCGGTCGCTTCGAGAGGGATCGTCTGGAGCGGCAGTGGGTGTTCGAGCTGGCGAGCGTCGCTGAACGTGCAGCAGCGCCAGGCACCGTATTGCATTTCTCCAGCTCGTCGGTAGGCTCCTCCTCCTCCTCTGCCTCTTACTGAGCGCGCTCAGCAGAGGAGAGGCTGTCGGAAATAGCACAAAGCCCCTCTGTGGTAGTAGTAGTATTTAGGGGCTATTTTGTTCAGTTCATCCGACTATAGATGTGTGGTCGAACTGTACAACGTACTTAAAATTAGCTAGTATATATAGTTGAACTAGCTATTTCAGTACGTAGTTGTCAACAATTGGGGAAAAGTTTGGTCGGTTCAACTGTCAAGTTGAACTATTTGTATAAATTAAGAACGACTGCTTAATCTATGAATGAAGTCTATGCTTAATTACTGAATTTTAGTTGCAAAAATTAGATAGTGCTAGTGATTTCTAGCTGCATATTTTGACAAATCGCAGTGTTACAAGGATTGACAAATGGCAACGTTACTAGATCAACAAATGTAAATCTTTCCAGTTTGACAGACGGCAACATACCCAATATGACAGATGCAAATCTTACCAAATTGTTTGTACGTGGTTGCACACGGGTCATCCAAAACAACCGTTTGCGTTGAAGGGATGCACAAATCCTGTGCTGCGGATATTCCCTCGACTTAAGGGGGAAGACCATAGCTCTCACTTTGCATACGGGTGTTCTATCTAAAAACATTTGCGATCAAGAGCTGCAGAAATCCTGCTCGGCACATTTTCTCTTGGCTTCCTGGGGAAGCTATCGTTTGCGATGAGTGTTTTATATTTAAAAACCATATTAAACTGCGGCTTGGGCGCCATTAATGTAGAGGATGCGAGCAAGGCGGGCGGCCATGGAAGTCAAAGGGCTCGCTTCCCGGTGAGCCTGCACGGCGTACAGCTCGCACGCTTCCCGGTGAGCCTCCGCATTGGAGTACAGCTCGCACGCCTTCCGTTTAGTCAAGTACCTGTCCGCACGGCACCTCCTAGCCATTAAAAGAGTGAAGTGTGGCGTCACATGAATGGTTAACAGAACGCACACAATTTAAATTATACAAAACGTTTGAGATGTTACAGTGGCAGCTATTTGTTTCAAAATGCCTTTGTTGGCTTTTATTCGAGTGCGCCTTCTCTCAAAATGGACTCGAAAAATACCACAGCATGTCGGGTGCCATTCCATTATAGCATGCCAAGTTTCATGAATTTCAGACGAGTTTTGGATTTACTAGAATTAAAAAAAAGTATCTCAACATTTTACCGGCAATCAACAGTGCCCTAGTGTTTGAAATTCATTCTCATTTTTTGCATGGGACCTAAGCATGCCCCGAAGGACACAAATTTGATTTTTCAACCAATTTATATGCACTGGAGCTTGTGCATGTAGTTCAAATTTTAATTATGCACATGAAATGCCTAGTAAACCCAGTTAATGTATAAAAATGTCCAAACGAACCCTGAAAAATTCCAAAAGTAAACACAACACTCCTGTTGTTCTATGTTGACACCAGAAAATTTTTGAAAGCAATAAGAGGCAACGGATATCATTTCGTCCCCAAAGGTGGCATGTTCCCTACCGAAACCACCACGCTTGTTGTGAGAAGCTAATGTTTATGAGAAGCTTATACCCAAACCTGCCCCAAATGGGACAATTTTTTTACCACGGCATGTTGATGCTGCTCCATGATAGCATGCCAAGTTTCATGAATTTCAGATGACTTTTGGATTTACTAGAATTTAAAAGCCAGGTATCTCAATGTTTGCGCCGAGTGACGGTGGCAGGGTGTTTGAAATTCATTCCCATTTCTTTCATGGGACCTAAGCATGCAACAAAGGACACATATTTGATTTTTCAACCAGTTTATATGCTCTTGAGAGTGTGCATGTATTTCAAATTTGAATTATGCACATAAAAGCCTGGAAAACCCAGTTAATATATAAAAATGTCCAAACAAACCCCGAAAAAATCCAAAATTGAACACAACACTTCTGTTGTTCTATGTTGACACTCCAAATTTTTTGAAAGCAATAAGAGGCAACGGATATCGTTTCGTCCCCAGAGGTGGCACGTTCCCTACCGAAACCATCACGCTTGTTCTGAGAAGCTCTGGTTTGTGAGAAGCTTGTACCCAAACCTGCCCCAAATGGGACAATTTTTTTACCACGGCATGTTGATGCCGCTCCATGATAGCATGCCAAGTTTCATGAATTTCAGACGAGTTTTGGATTTGCTAAAATTTAAAAACCAGGTATCTCAATGCTTGGCGCCGAGTGACGGTGGCAGGGTGTTTGAAATTCATTCCCATTTCATGCATGGGACCTAAGCATGCAACCAAGGACACATATTTGATTTTTCAACATGTTTATATTCAATGGAGAATGTGCATGTAGTTTAAATTTGAATTATGCGCATAAAATGTCTGGGAAACCCAGTTAATGTATTAAAATGTCCAAACAAACCCCGAAAAAATCCAAAATTGAACACAACACTTCTGTTGTTCTATGTTGACACTCCAAATTTTTTGAAAGCAATAAGAGGCAATGGATATCGTTTCGTCCCCAGAGGTGGCACGTTCCCTACCGAAACCATCACGCTTGTTCTGAGAAGCTCTGGTTTGTGAGAAGCTTGTACCCAAACCTGCCCCAAATGGGACAATTTTTTTACCACGGCATGTTGATGCCGCTCCATGATAGCATGCCAAGTTTCATGAATTTCAGACGAGTTTTGGATTTGCTAAAATTTAAAAACCAGGTATCTCAATGTTTGCAGCCGAGTGGCGGTGGCAGGGTGTTTGAAATTCATTCCCATTTCTTGCATGGGACCTAAGCATGCAACCAAGGACGCAGATTTGATTTTTCAACCAGTTTATATGCACTAGAGAATGTGCATGTAGTTCAAATTTGAATTATGCACATAAAATGCTTGGGAAACCCAGTTAATGTATAAAAATGTCCAAATGAACCCCGAAAAATTCCAAAATTAAACACAACACTCATGTTGTTCTATGTTGACACTCGAAATTTTTTGAAAGCAGTAAGAGGCAACGGATATCGTTTCGTCCCCAAAGGTGGCACGTTCCCTACCAAAACCATCACGCTTGTTTGTGAGAAGCTTATACCCAAACCTGCCCCAAATGGGACAAAATATTTACCACGGCATGTTGATGCCGCTCCATGATAGCATGCCAAGTTTCAAGAATTTCAAACGAGTTTTGGATTTACTAAAATTTAAAAACCAGGTATCTCAATGTTTGCGGCCGAGTGATAGTGGCAGGGTGTGTGGCATTCATTCCCATTTCTTGCATGGGACCTAAGCATGCAACCAAGGACACAGATTTGATTTTTCAGCCAGTTTATATGCACTTGAGAATGAGCATGTAGTTCAAATTTGAATTATGCACATAAAATGCCTGGGAAACCCAGTTAATGTATAAAAATGTCCAAACGAACCCCGAAAAATTCCAAAATTAAACACAACACTCCTGTTGTTCTATGTTGACACTTGAATTTTTTTGAAAGGAATAAGAGGCAAACGGATATCATTTCGTCCCCAAAGGTGGCACGTTCCCTACTGAAACCATCACGCTTGTTGTGAGAAGCCCTGGTTTGTGAGAAGCTTATACCCAAACCTGCCCCAAATGGGACAAAAAATTTACCACGGCATATTGATGCCGCTCCTTGATAGCATGCCAAGTTTCATGAATTTCAAACAAGTTTTGGATTTACTAAAATTTAAAAACCATGTATCTCAATGTTTGCGGCTGAGTGACGGTGGCAGGGTGTGTGACATTCATTCCCATTTCTTGCATGTTACCTAAGCATGCAACCAAGAACACAGATTTGATTTTTCAACCCGTTTATATGCACTGGAGCATGTGCATGTAGTTCAAATTAGAATTATGCACCTAAAATGCCTACAAAATCAAGTTAATGTATAAAAACGTCCAAACAAACCCTAAATAATTCCAATTTTTTTGACGACACACCTATAGTTGCATGTTCACTACAGATAAAAGTTCTAGCAATTCAAACACCATCCTTTGTAGCTGTGACCCCATTACGTAATTCAAATCAAGACGATAAATCAAGTAGATCGCACACAGTTTATTATCACCAACCGTGTGAGATGCAGCACAAAATATCTTGGAGCACCGTCGGTGTATAGTACGCCTATGGCTTACGCGAGAAGGTGCGTCGGATATAGTCCACAGCCGGCGTGTCAAGTACACTAGCTCACTCCCCAAATATCATTTCACTATTCATTCGTCGCCGGTGAAAGATGGGGACGTGGATCCACATCGTGAGGGCAACTTCGGTGGCCCACTCCAGCGAGAGCGCGGCCGCAGCCGCCAGGCGCGTACTAACAAGCTTCGTGAGGGCGACCGCAGTCTGCGTCCGGGCGGCCAAGGCAGCCCAAACGGCTGTTGTTGCTTCTCAGGCGGCGGCAGCAGCATCTACCTCGGGGATAGCAACTGGCGAGAGCGGCACAGAAGTTGTCTGTTCTGCAGCGGCGGCCTTAGCCCTAATGGAGGCCACCCACTACCATGTCGAGGCCGTCCACGCCCAGCTCGTGGTGGGAGCCGCACAAATCGAACGAAGCTTCCTCGACAACGGTCGGCAAGCCACGACCGAAGAGTTGGCAATCTCCAAGGGAGTTCGAGAAGCCGTCCGTTCCTGCGCGGCATACCTTGCCACGACGGAGCCCGCCAGAGCCCAAATCACGGCCGCCCATGCCCAGCACTTGGCGGCCTATTCCAAAGATATGGCGGATGCGGATGGCGAGATGCTTGCCGAGTATGGTGCAATTGATGCCATGGAGCCCCTTCCCCAGGAGATCGTCGGGCGCGAGCTAGACATGGAGGCGGCGGCGGAGATCGACGAGCACCAGCCGTAGTAGTACTCTTTGTTCTGTTTAATTAAGAGCGCCGGTCTTTAATTTGTTAGAGTAATGTTTAGGTCAGCTAGCTCTGTTTAATTGCTGAACTTGCTCGATTAAGAAGTTAGTCTCCTTTGTGTACCCAAATTATGCAATGACGTGGATGACCACTGTAACCAGGGAAATTCGAACCAAAATTTTTGACATTCAAACTCAACACACGCAGGTTAAGCTATCTGAATCATTTGTGATGTTCACATATCGTACACAGTTCTGAATAAGAGACCGTGTCTGATGACACTTTGCGCGCTAGTTTTTTCGCTGAAGTGACTCCAAATTTTCGGCTTCCGCGGAAATATCTACCTCCCCGCCCCTCCCCCTTACCAAAAGCCACATTTACCCTGTTTCCACCTTCCTTTCCAAGTTGAAACCTTCACTCCTTGTTTGCAGCGCCGCCTCCTCGTCGGCGACCCTCCTCCACGCTGCTCGGCCTCGCCTATCCAGGCAGGTAATCCACACCCGACCCCCATCCTGCTTCTCCTTCCACATCCCACATGCCCCGACCGCCGACGCGACACCTTCCACCCAAATCACTGACCCCTCTACCAAATAAGCGCCGCCCTAAGCCATGGTGCGCGCAGTATAGCCAGGATCCCAAGGACCATTTGGCGGCAGAGAAGCAAATCGCAGCCGCACGCGCGGATGAGGTCGCGCTGGCTGCCATTCGTGTTGGCCCCCAGATCTTGGAGGAGCACCTCGCCGTCGACGCCACCGTCGATGCCTCGCGCGCCGATGACGCGACGCGGTTGGCTGATTGGTTCAATTCTGCAATGCGATGTTCAATTGTTGTGGGTGCATTCTGTTATTGTATACCATGTGAGAAATAAATCGAATTTGGCTATACTAAATACATGAGAAACAAATACAATTGCTATATTTCCATGTTGTTAAGCATGCTTGGTTTGGTTAACTGTCTGATCTTCTATTAGGAGTATGTTATATTGTGCAATGTGGTGCTCAGTTATTGTTTGGTTCATTTGTTGTGGTGTTTAGCTAACTGCTTGGTTCAATTCTACACTGTGATGTCCAATTGTCGTGGGTAGAATTTTGTATTGTTGTGGATGTGAGGAATAAATCGAATTTGGCTGGACTTAATACATTAGAAACATATACAAGTGCTATATTTCCTAGTTCTTAATGATGCTTGATTTGGATAAATGGGTTTTCCATGTGGCTTGAATTAATCTGATGAATCTGCAATGTGCTTATTTTTCATCAACATATTTTACTGATAGCATGCGGACCCTTACTTAACCTGATGACTAACTACCTTATATGTGTTGCAGGGAAACAATGGGAAGCACTGAGGTTTACAATCGAGGTTAGCACGTGCATGGTCCGTTGTCTAATAGCACATTATTGTGCAATTGCAGGAACCATTCTAATATTTAGGTTTTTAACAATTTTGTCTTGCACATGTAGGTCCTGCTGTCAGAGGTTTTGACCCACTATTCGACCCTTTTTGCATATGGGGAAATGAGTTGTCAATGAATATCAGTCAAGTCAAGAAACTCAGAAAGATTGTTAGGATAAAGAAATTAGCGACAAAAAACAACAAGATCTTTGTTTGCACAATGAAGAAGACATCAGTTCACTATAGGATGGTACGAACTATTATACCTTGCCTTTTTTATTCCTTTGCCCCATTTCCAATATAGAGAAGATATTTATGCACATCCTTGTTTTCAGGCCTTTCCAAAGCAGTTTACTGATGATTACCTCTCAAACCACCTATATGTTCAGGAGGCGAGGAAGGTTTTCATACAACACCCACGGTTCAATATTGAAGTGTTCCTGAAGTGGACGAAGGATGGACGGTCAATCATCCACAGGCACTGGCCTAAAGTTCCAAAGACCTTCAACATCAATGAAGGCTCAATATTCGCCTTCTGCTTCAGCAGTTTTCCAGAGGAGATACATCTGTCTATGTACTGTCTATGATGCTAATTTCGAAAGGTTGTAGATGTTGCATGTGAAACTTGGTCCTGGTGTAGTTGTGTAATGGGATAGCTGAGTGCTGAAGCTATATGATGTTGTACTCTAATGTATTTCAATTATGAAAATGAAATATATTGTGTGCTTGATATGAAATGACAATTAGATTAATAAATGGATTATGAATAATCAGATAATTAGCCTGCTAATTGGGTTTTTCTATTACAAACGGTTATTGAGAAAACACCGTGTGTGATGCATTCAATAACGCACACAGTTTCTAGGAATAACCCGTGTTAGATTAATGAACAATCACACATGACATCCTCTTGAAAACTGTTTGCGTTAGGCCACCTGGCGCAAACGTTTACCGCATAAAAACTGTGTGTGATGGACAGCCCTTAACACACAGTTTCTTCTAGGCACCGTGTGTGATGAATTCAATAACGCAAATGATAACATTGTTAATACCGTGTGCAATGGAAACGCTATCACAAACGATTTAACAGGGAAAATTGTGTGTGATGTACTTGCGAACAGAAACGTTTTCCTTGGAGTGACTGTGTGGGATGTATATACGAACGGAAACGTTTAGCGCTGGCTGACTGTGTGGGATGTACTTACGACCGGAAATGATTCGCCTGTATAATTGTATTTTTTAGCACTATTGTACGTATTTCTGTATTTGAGTGCTCGCCGGTCGCACACGACCTCATTTTGCTGCGCGTGTGTGCCAGGAGGGCATATCCCCGATGGTTTCTGGGTCGTGTGGGAAGGACCCCCCTATCGCCCACACTCACTTGGCGACGGTTCCAAATGTCGTCGCGGAAAGGGATTAAAAACCGTTTGTTTAGCACCTCCTTGTACTACTGTACATCAAGATCGTGCCAAATCAAGAACACGAGAGAGAGAGAGAGAGATCAAACACATAGCTACTGGTACATACCCTCAGCCCCGAGGGTGAACTACTCCCTCCTCGTCATGGAGACCACCGGGATGATGAAGATGGCCACCGATGATGATTTCCCCCTCCAGCAGGGTGCCGGAACAGGGTCTCGATTGGTTTTTGGTGGCTACAGAGGCTTGCGGCGGCGAAACTCCCGATCTAGGTTCTGTTCTAGAGGTTTGGGGATATATAAGAGGTGTTGGCATTGAGAACAAGTCAAGGGAGTCCACGAGGGGCCCACAAGGTCGGGGGCGTGCCCTAGGGGGGCGCCCCCCACCCTTGTGGTGGCCTCGGGACTCCTCTGGTGCATCTCCGGTACTCCGTGGGCTTCTTTTGGTCCATAAAGAATCGTCGTAAAGTTTTAGGTCAATTGGACTCTGTTTGATATTCCTTTCCTGTGAAACTCAAAAACAAGGAAAAAACAGAAACTAGCACTGGGCTCTAGGTTAATAGGTTAGTCCCAAAAATCATATAAATTAGCATATAAATGCATATAAAGCATCCAGGATAGATAATATAATAGCATGGAACAATCAAAAATTATAGATTCGTTTGAGACGTGTCACATAGCATTGGTCAATGATGCAACTCATGAAAGAATTAATAAGGGAAGAGAAGATTCACATATAAATACACTATCCTGGAAATCTTTTGTGATTGTGAGCCCATGGTGATATATGGCGGCGGTGATGACGATGGTGGTATATGGCAGCGGTGATGACGATGGTGCAGCAGCGGCGTGACAACCTGTGAATAGAACTCAAAACTCTAAGGGACTAGACGCTAAGACCAGCAACTCTACACGATGATGCAACCGCAAACTCAACAAAGCAAAACTCTAAAAAGATTATGCAAAGGCTTAGATTGGTTTGGATATGATGAACTGACCTTTTTTTTGGCTTTTTCATGGATTGTAGGTATGAAGAACAGACTCAATCTGAACTATGAAAAACTAGAAAATCTCACCGAGTAACCTGGAAATCTAATACCACTTGATAGAGGCAAAGGTGTCCTGTCTTTCGATGAGATGGTGATTATCGTTTTCGGAGGAGTAGACTTTGACGATCCGACTATGAACGTGCGAGGACGTCGTGCCTTAGCAATCGCTAAACCAACTCTGAGAGGTTATTGACCATGCTGGAGCACGATCAACCTGACCACGAGGGTCTATTTCCTGCAAGCAAAGGAAGAACAAGCAAGAAACTAAGATTGCAATCTGGATATTGCGAATATAAGATGAAAGCTTTATTGATCAAGGTGGGGTTCTTGACGTCTTGGTCTGGTCGTTGAACATAAATGAAGTACGCGGAGTTGCAGCTATGGCGAACTTTTAATCTATACAAAAGCCAAAGTCTAAATGGTTCCCTAAGGGCTGTATATATGGAGGAAGATGGGGGAATTTCGTGGCCCTTGGAGGAGGGGTCTGAAACCAACCCTATCTCTTGTTTCCCCCACACATACGGACTCTAAAAACTGCCTATACTCAAGCATTTCGAAATTACATGGTCATGGCCCCAAAATAAGGCGACACAGCACCTATAATAGCCTCTAGACGAAATTTAGGAAGTGGCATCTTGTATATTTCGTACAAGCCTTCATACACTCATTAGGGTGGCTTTAAAGTCCTGAAATCATCACTTGAAACTCCAGTCACTAATGGAATCAGCTACTTTGCCATCTGCCAGCTCTTTGCCGTCAGCTAGCAGACGGCAAAGAAGCTCTTTGCCATCAGCTACCCAAAAGCTGACGGCAAAGAACTGGCTGATGGCAAAGACTTTCTTTGCCATCAGCCAGTTCTTTGCCGTCCACTAGCTGACGGCAAAGATTCTTTGTCGTCGGCTAGCTGACGGCAAAGAGGGAGGGGGCCCCACTGACGAGCTGCTTAAAAAAAACTTAACGGCCCGGACGGCAAAGGGGGCGGACGGCAAAGATTTAACATATCTAACGGCCG
>NC_057811.1:220371168-220388432 GCF_018294505.1 Triticum aestivum | reverse complement strand
GGCACCCCGACCCCGACCCGGCACCCCGACCCCGACACGGCACCCCGACACCGACACGACACCCCGACCCCCGACACCTCCCGAAAAGGTGTTCTTTGGCCTTCCAGAGGCTGACGGGGTCATATATTTGTGAATTATTAGTTAGGTCATATATTTTTCGATTTTGTTATGAAAAACATCATATATAATTGTGTTGATCGGGTAGTTTTAAATGTGCAGTTGTTTCATCGCTGCGAGGTTTGGTGTTCGACGACCTCGCTGTGCGTTTGACGAGCTCTGCCCCTTCGTTCGTGGGTGAGCACAAATGACATGTCCTCCTCCCCCATTAATTATTTGATCTATTCCGATGAAACTTGATAGCTAGCTATATATGTGTCTTGAATCATCAGTATGCGTAACCAATATGTGTCTCCAGTTTCAAAGCGTCATAGTTATAAATATGCATGCATTTGCATATTTATAACCTTGATTCTTTCGAATTGTCCAACACTATCCATGGACAGCCCGAGTATGTTTAGATTGGGTTCGTTTTCCCATATGCTTTGCTCCGGATCCGACGCATAAATTTCGTCAGTGCCTCCCCTATTGTTCTCCGGGTACACATCCTCTCTGTTTATTGCAGAGACGTGTATCAGGAGAACAGCGGGGAGGTGCTGCCAAAATTTTGCGTAGGATCCGGAATAGCATGGGAAAATGAACCCAATCTAAACATACTCGGGTGGGATTAGGACCTATCATTACCTATTAGAGTGTAGGTTGCATGGACGTAATAAAATTGACAAAGTAGATCAACTGATGAATATATACATGGTGAATTATATATATATATTTGTTGTGTGTCTAGTAGCTCTGAAAGTCAAGATGAGTGATCGTGCGTGGATGTACACCGGTCACACTGGTCAGAACAAATGGAGCACTAAATGGTTCACAAAAACCAAGGGGTTTGTGCGAGCTGCATTTGCAAATGGCCAGAGGAAAACCTGGTGCCCCTGTTTACGGTGCGGCAATTGGGAAAAGAGGACAGAGGCTGAAATGGGCAAACACCTGCAGAAGAGTGGTTTTACGCCCGATTATACGGTCTGGACATTTCATGGTGAGTCTGCCCAACGTGACCGAGCTGAGGTGGATCGTCATCGCACCGACGAGCATGGTACCGGGATGGAAAACATGGTGCAAGACTTCGATGATGCTCGGGATTCGGACGAGGAGATGCAGGAATCTGCAAAGGCCTTCAATGAAATGTTGGAGTCTTCAAAACGTCCGCTCCATGAGCACACTGAGCTTTGTCAGTTGGATGCCATCTCACAAGTAATGGCTCTGAAGGCTCAATTCAACTTGGGTAGAGAATGCTACGATGCAATGATGACAGTATTTGGACGCTTTCTACCCAAAGGCCATGTAATGCCTGCAAACCTGTACCAGTCGGACAAAATCCTCCGTGCACTGAAGATGCCCTATGATAAGATACATGCCTGTGAGAAAGGATGTGTCTTGTTTAGGCTTGACTATGCGGACTTGAACTATTGTCCCATTTGCAAGTCTTCCAAGTAAGTTGTGGTAGACAACGGTATGGGTGAGAAGACACAGACCAAAATCCCCGTTAGTGTTCTTCGGTATATGCCAATCGTACCAAGACTTCAACGTCTTTTCATGGTCGAAGAGACGGCCAGACAGATGACATGGCACAAAACGGGCAAAAGAACCGAACTAGATGCAAATGGGAATCTGATGATTGTACACACATCGGATGGTATTGCGTGGAAAAAGTTTGATGAATTACATGGTGACAAAGCGGCAGATCCGAGGTATCCTCGAGTCGGCATCAGCACGGATGGGTTCAGTGTGTTTGGTATGACGGCAGCCCAATACAGTTGTTGGCCCGTATTTGTCTTTCCACTCAATCTCCCCCCGGACAGATTATGCAAAGAAAGAACATTTTCCTGACGTTGATAATTCCAGGGCCCAACTATCCGGGGAAAATATGAATGTGTACATGCAGCCGCTTAAGGACGAATTGCAAGAAGCCTGGGATAATGGGTTCAAGACATACGACGCCTATAGCAAACGAAACTTCATAATGCGTGTCTGGTACATGTACTCGACGCATGACTTGCCGGCGTATGCGCTATTCGTTGGCTGGTGTGTGCATGGAAGGTTCCCGTGCCCCACATGCAAGGGAGCTCTTGAGTTTCGTTGGCTTCAGGCCGGTCGCAAGTTTTCTTGCTTCGACATGCATAGACAGTTCCTGAATCCTCGCCATAAGTTCAGGAAAGACAAGAAGAACTTCATCAGAGGTAGAGTTGTCAAAAACTCTGCACCACCTGCATTGACAGGCCAACAGACCCTGGATCAGTTAAACGCTCTCGAGCCAGATCCAGAGCGTCCAGGGTACTTCAAGGGGTATAATTCTAAGCACGCCTGGACTCACAAAACATGCTTATGGGATCTGCCTTACTTCAAAGACCTCCTTTGCCCACACAACATCGACGTGATGCACACTTAGAAGAATATCGCCGAGGCACTTTTTGGTACATTGTTCGGCATAGATGGGAAGTCAAAGGATAATACTAAGGCTAGAGTCGATCTGGAGGCGCTATGTGATAGGCCGTTACAAAACATGAAAGAACCGAAAGGAAAGCAGAACTGGACGAAGCCAAAGGCATGGTTCAATCTTGGAAGGCCAGCTATGAGGGAAATTATCTTGTGGGTGAAAATGCAGTTGATGTTCCCCGATGGGTATGCAGCGAATCTAAAGAGGGGAGCCAGTCTTGATAAATTGAAGATATTTGGTCTCAAGAGTCATGATTGGCACATATGGATTGAGCGGGTAATGCCGGTGATGTTGCGTGGCTTCATCCCTGAGGATGAATGGCTAGTACTGGCAGAACTCAGCTATTTCTTCCGTGTTCTTTGTGCGAAAGAACTATCGCCTGGTGTGCTAGAAGAAATGGAAGAGTTGGCGCCGGAGTTGATCTGCAAGTTAGAGAAGATCTTTCCACCGGGCTTCTTTAATCCAATGCAACATTTGATTTTGCATCTCCCGACCGAGGCAAGATTGGGGGGCCCGTGCAAAATCGTTGGTGCTACCCAACTGAGAAGATGTAGAAGACGCTTCGACAAAAATGTAAAACTAAACGTAGAATTGAAGCATCGATGGCTGAGGCATTCATCACTGAGGAGGCGGCAAACTTCGTGACAGCACACTACGAAGCCAAAAATCGTCATTTGCATAATTCGAAGCCTCGGTACAATGCTGACGACCCTAAAAAGGGTGGATCCAAGCTCAGCCTATTCAAAGGGAATCTCGCACCAGCCAGTGTTTCAAATCCAGTATCTTTGGATAACGAACAATGGCGGGCCATTTTGTTGTATATCTTCAACAACCTGATAGAAGTGCGGCCGTACATCGAGTAAGTTCTCGGTACATTGTTTCGCAACTTCTATTTCCTTTGAACTGCTCTTATTCCTGGATATTTCATACAGTCGATACGTCGCCTTATTCTCGTATGGAGCGGTGATCCAAAAGGATTCTGTCGAAGAGTATGAGCTTCTCGCAAAGCAAGGAGGCGGCTATCCCGGTTTCATCTCTTGGTTCAAACAAACGGTAATTTCTATTAGACAATTTTATTTCATTCGCTAATTTGTGCGTAATGCAACAATCCTTTCATATTAAACTTGTAGGCTAATTCAGAGTCTATGGACGCCGAATTGAGACAAGTCGCTAATGGTTTTGACTATAAGGTCCGTTCATTTGACAAATACGACATCAACGGGTATCGCTTTCGTACCTATGGCAAAGAGCTATCTATGGCCGACCGAAAGTCTACAAATTGTTGTGTATCTGCTATCGGCGAAGGAGGTACCGAGTATTATGGGAGAGTTGAAGCAATTTATGAACTTCTATTCTATGGTGAAAACCCACCGAATGTCGTAGTCTTCAAATGTTATTGGTTTCAGCCGAAGGAGACTAGAAGGACTCATGAACATATAGGGCTAGTTGAAATCAACCAAAACACCCATTTAGATGTTCCTGATGTCTATATTACGGCTCAACAGGCGACCCAAGTATTCTATCTACCGTGGGCCTGCCAAACTAATCCAAATCTGAAAGGTTGGGATGTCGTTTATGAAGTGCCGCCACGTGCTAGACTATCTCCCCCAAAGGAAGAGGATTATGAACCTCACATTAACCCAGACACATATGAAGGAGAATTCTTCCAAGAGACACGTCTTTCCAAAAAGCGTTTCAAGAACCGCTATACTTCACCCCAAAACATTGAAGTAGACAGCGACAGTGAATCCGACATCACCCCAGAGGAGGAACAAGAAGAGCCGGAACAAGAAGAGGTTACTGCTGCGGATGACCTGTCATTGCTTGACCGATTACGTCAAGGTGGCCTTCCACATGTTGATGCCACTGAACCCTATGAGCCCGTCATTGATTATAGTGATCATGATGATTATGCATTTATTGATGATACTGATCGAGATTATTAGTAGTGTCAGGTATTAAATTTTTTTATGTTGTACTTGATGATGATACACTTAAGTGATACACATATTATTATTCATGTCGGTCTTTTTTTTATGTTATACTAATTTCGTTTACTGTTTGTCATGGCAGGTGTTGAAAGATGGTGGGCGCTGGTCGGGAGCGCGCCTAGGCCCCTTCTTCGTCGGCGCGTGGTCTGAGGTCTTCCATTCCAGACGCACCTCTCCGCCGAGCGTTGCTGGACAGTATGGCGACACCGCCGGGCCCTTCTTCGTCGACCGCGGTGCCCAGCAAGGGACGAGGTAGGAAGAGAGGAGGTGGGGCACGTGGTCGCGGGAGAGGAGGTAGGGTGACTGCTATGGCGCCTTCCTCGCCGCCACCCCCAGCTGTTTCACCCGAGCACATGACTGCTAGGGTGGACTCGTCCGAGGAGGAGGCTACACGGACTCCAGTCCACGAGCCTCCGGTCCACGGGTCTTGGGCCCACGAGCCTCGGGTCGACTAGCCTTCGGCCCACGAGACCCCAGAGGAGCACACGTCCGTATGGGGTACCTGGCCAGATCAGCCCGAGGAGCCGAGTGGCCATGCTGATGATGGCGGGGAGCCGACTGATATTGAGGAGGAGGGGGGCACCGTCTACCAGCGTGGTGCTACACGGCTCCCGTCCGTGCCGGCGACCCGCGAGCAGAGGTGGTTGATTTTCCCTGATGGGGAGAGGTACGTAAGTGCATTTAATATTTTTGTACCTTCTGCATTCACGTTTCTTCAAATAACTAATGCGTTGGCCTTGTCATGCTGCAGGGGTTGGGACCACCATCATAGTGTCCGCCGGCCCAACTCCGTCCTTGGAGTTCTTTGCCGGCAAAACTTCCCGGGGTTTGTCACGTTGCCTGGTGAGGGTCGGCTTCCAGAGCTTGGATTGAGCTGGGAGCACTACTTGGCTGCCCCGGCCCCGCCGGATGAGATTATCGATGGTGTCTTGTGCGACACGAGGGCAGACATGGTGATCAGAAAGTTCTGGGTAATTTCTCCTTTACACATTTAAAAATCTTCAACTAGCTAGTTATTAATTGTACTAATCAATATTGTCTCATTTGATTGCAGACATTCTACAGGTGTGAGGAGGGATACGAGGAGGACGCGGCACATGTTATCGAGAACGTCTGCAAGCGCCTACTACAGAACTTACGGCACGAGGCTCGGGTGCAGGCTGTTTGAGACTACTACGCCTTGCGTGGTATCAAGAAGACCAAGCCGGCGTGCCGCGATAAGTTCCTGAGTAAGGAGCAGTACATGAAGGTAATTCTTAAGGCCTTCTACTTAAGTTCCTTCATTTAGTAATTCTTAGCCGTAGCGCTCAAGTTTCTATTTGCTAACTTAGGCGCCTCCGAGATGGTGTGCGGATTGGATGGATTGTTGGGAGGTGTTGGTCAATGAGTGGTGCTCAAAAGAATGGCTAGCCCTCCACAACGAGGCCAAGGACAAACGTGCCCAAATGGAAGGTGTGCCACACCATCAAGGCAGCTCCAACTTATATCAGTTCGGGCGGAACTGGGTATGTGGTTTGCTTCATGATTCATGCAATTCATTCATCATGCTAGCTTGAGCCCTTTAATTACTAATTTACATTGTTTCTCTCTTTCAGGCACGCCACAATAAGGTGGATAAGGTGCCAGAGGTGTACGACCTATATGCCATGGCCCACACTGCCTCTTTCAAGAAAGTCAAGGCTTTCTCTCATTCTGACCTCGATGATGCAAACAACTTCACCAACATCTCCTCCCACAACAAGCTCGTGAGATATAGAGATGAGGGGAAGGCGAGGAAAGGGGAGGACTTTAACCCGAGCCAGGGTCCCATTGATCCAGAGCTGGTGATGATATCTGGTGGCGGGAGGTCCCATGGCTCCATAGCCATTGGAGATGGACTTATCCGTTGTCCTAGCACTCTCCCGGAGATCAAGGCACGCCAGTCGAGCTCCGCTGCTGAGTAAGGCCTCGTGAACGGCCAATGCAACTCGGCATCAAGGTTAGTGATACGTACTCAGCTATCTTTCTCCATTACATTGTGTGCGCTTCCATCAATGATTACAAATGGTCATGTGAGTGGTGTTGCAGGCTGCTATACAGAGTGAGAGAGATAGAACGGAGAAACTTCTGGCGGAGGCGGCGGAGAGGCAGCGGGAGTTGGAGGAGAGGATGACAAAGATGATGGAGGAGGAGAGGGCACGGAATGACATGCAGGCAAGGGCCATGTACGAGCTCCTTGTGGTAAGTTTCTTCTGCAGATTAGCCAAAACATTCATGTAGTGTTTGTCTCATTACTAACTAGTATGACTGAGTCGTCAAAACCAAATGTGCAGTCTGTGTGCGAGAAGACCGGTCAGACCGCTCCGCCGATGCCAGTGATTGCTCCTGGGACCACGGTGAGTTTAATTTGAATGGACATTACTTGCTAGTCTTAACATTTGAGTGTCATCATGCTAACAAGACATTGGAAATGATCTTTGGTGCAGCGTAACTCCAGACAAGCATCGCACGATCCTTCTCCAGCTACCGACACGAGCCAGCCTGCTCCTACACCTCCTGGATCATGGTAAGTTTATCTAGTGTTTTGCTTAACACATGCATAAAGACCTAGACTTAGCTTTATTTCCTCCAATGCTTACCATAATGACCTAGACTTAGCTTCTTCTCCTCCAAAATGACTTAATAAGCTTACTGACCTCCAAAACCATCCATTTTACCTAAGTTAGCTCTAAAACGATCTGTACTTAGCTTACTTATGTCAAAAATTGCATAATTAGCTTAGTTAGCTCATAAATGATCCATTTTACCTAAGTTAGCTCTAAAATGACCCATTTTACCTTGGTTAGCTTATAAATGATCCAGTTCATCCAAGTTAGCTCAAAAATGACCCATTTTACCTAGATTAGCTCCTAAATGATCCATTTTACCTACGTTAGCTTTAAAATGACCCATTTCACCTAGGTTAACTCCAAAATGACCCATCTTACCTAGGTTATCTCATAAACGATCCATTTCAACTAATTTAGCTCATAAACGATCCATTTCACCAAGTTAGCTAAAAAACGATCCATTTCACCTAAATTAGCTCTTAAATGATCCATTTCACCTAAGTTAGCTCAAAAAGATCCATTTCAACTAAATTAGCTCATAAATGATCCATTTCACCTAAGTTAGCTCAAAAACGATCCATTTCAACTAAGTTAGCTCATAAATGATCCATTTCACCTAAGTTAGCTAAAAACGATCCATTTCACCTTAGTTACCTCAAAAACGATCCATTTGACCTTAGTTAGCTCATAAACGACCCATTTCAACTAAGTTAGCTCATAAATGATCCATTTCACCTTAGCTAGCTCATAAACGACCCATTTCAACTTAGTTAGCTCATATATGATCCATTTCACGTAAGTTAGCTCATAAATGACATACTCTTCTTGTTCTAGTCTTCTTCTTGTTCTACTCTTCTTGTTCTACTCTTCTTGTTCTAGTCTTCTTATTCTAGCCACCTATTTCTAACTTTCTTATTTTGCCATTTTGCAGATTTCATTCACTTCATGGAAGCTAGCTTGCTATGGAGTGCTTGTTTATGTATGGATGGAACTTGTTTATGTATGAATTGATGGATGGAACTTGCTTATGTAATATGTATGGATGGAACTTGATTATGTATGAATGGATTGAACTTGCTTATGTATGAATGTATGGAACTTATGTGCTGGATATATGTGATATGAATGCCTGTGAAATATATCTATATATGTCATATATATTTGCTGTGAAAATTGTTGGATTTAATAAAAAACAGAAAAAAGAGCCAATATGCAGGCTCTTTGCCGTCTGCCACCGACGGCAACGGGCTCTTTGCCGTCTGCTGCGGACGGCAAAGAAGCCACGTGGCATCCAACTGTGCTTCCTGGGAGCTGACCCATTTGGTCAGTTTGCCTACAGTGGCAGACGGCAAAGAGTAAAAAAATTTGCCGTCAGCGGCGGACGGCAAAGGCCTGCCATGTAGTGACGTGCAGATGACATCATACGGCGGACGACAAAGACACTAGAAAGTTTGCCGTCTGCCGCGGACGGCAAAGGCCTGCCGTTAGCCACTTAACGGACTGACAGCGCAATTATTGCCGTCCGCGGCAGACGGCAAAGGGCCTTTGCCGTCAGCCGCCCGGAAGCAGACGGCAAAGTAGCTCTTTACCGTAGCCTACTTTGCCGGAGCCTTTTGCCGTCCGCGGCTGACGGCAAAGGTCTTTGCCGTCCGCCGTTCATGCCTTTGCCGTCCGCCGTGGCAGACGGCAAAATAGCTGATTCCTGTAGTGAGTGTTGTTCCCCTTGCGCATGCCATCATCACCATGCTTGATCTTGCTCCAGTGTTCATCCCTCTTTTCCATGCTAGGCCCTTCATTTGTAAGCAAGACAAATGTATCCAACTTAGGCAGCATCATATTCTCATGAACATTAGAATCATTACCAAGAAACGAAAGTACCTGGTAATTTAATTGGCGTGCACGAGCTCTAGTAATTGGTCCAGTATGTATAGCAGCAAGGGTTGTGGGTATAACAATGGTATTGATGTCCTCATCACAAAGCTTCAAGTGATGCTCCTACAACATCAAGTGAGAAACAAGTTTCCAATAAAGAATTGAGCTTAATGGTGAAGAACTTTAACAAGTTCTACAAGAATAGAAGCAAAGAGAGAAGCTCCAAGTCAAGATCCTACAATGACAAAAGATCTTCTAGTCATGATCGTAATTGCTACAATTGTGGAAGACCTGGACACTACTCCAATGAGTGTATGGCTCCCTACAAGAAAAGAGAAGATTCACCAAAAAGGAGAAGTAAAAGAGATGAATCGCCACCAAGAGAGAGAAGGAGTAGAGATGATCGTTATGAACGAAGACCCTCTCGTAGAAGCAAGGATTCAGAAAGGAAGGACAAATACTCAAAGAGCTACACAAGAAGAAGACATCAAGCTCATGTTGGTGAATGGGTATCCGGTTCCGACTCCGACAACTACTCTGAGAGAAGATATTACTCTGACTCCGAATATACTCAAGATGAAGGTGTTGCCGGTCTTGGACTTGTGTCATCCAACTCCTACGACATATTTGACTCAACAAATGAAGGAATTGGAAGATGCTTCATGGCTAAAGGCCCTAAGGTATGACATCCCGAGTATGTTGATTTCAATAGTGATGAAGATGATTTGCTAGGTGATGATGATTTACTTGTTGACAACACTAGTGATGAAAACTATGATGAAATTGCTAGTATTCATGCTAATCAAGATGAAATGAATGACAATGATAAGAAGGAGATTGAGCATCTAACTAAAGAATGAAACACTTTTAAGTTAGCTCATGAAACAACTCTAGAGGATCATAGAGAGCTTCTAAAGACTCATGAGAAGCTATGCTTCGAGAAGCTAAATTTAGAGCAAGAGCATGAGTTCTTAAAAGCTATCAATGATGATCTTTGAAAGAAGAGTTCTTCTTATCTTGCCAAACGTATCCTCTTGTCTACTTATATGCCACAAGTAAAATCTAGCAATAAGAACAAGAAAGATTCTTCCTCTAGTAGTAAAAATAATCATGTTAAATCCGATATTGTTGCTTCTAGTAGTTCTCTTGATTCCACTAATGATTCTCTTAGCCAAGTTACACTTAAGCAAGAAAATAGCTTATTGAAGGGAATTATAGAGAAAGGTTTTTACAAGAGCCTTGCCGGAAGTAAGCAATTTGAGGAAATTGTACGCAAGCAAGGAAGGCACCGGAAGAATGAAGGTGTTGGTTTTGAACAAAAGTTCAATGCCAACGGAGTTGAGTGGGAAGAAGATCAATACCCCAAGACGAAGTTTGTTCCTCAACAAGAGAAATATGACCCCACTTCTTTCAAGGGAACACAAGCTCAAGATGATCTTCCACCACAAGACCACAAGCTAAAAAGCAAGGACAAGCTTCAAGAAGAGATTGATTCATTTGAAGAAGCTCCTAAGGCCATGGTCAAGTGGGTTCCCAAGACTACATCAAGTTCTACTTCATCAAGTACGACTACAACTCCAAGGATTCCCATCAAGTTGATGTGGATCCCAAAGAATAAGAACTAGAGAGTTCTTGAGGGTGACTCCACCAACATACTTGACTCGTATTCACTTTGGCGAGGACAAGTGCAATCAACTTTCATATCTTGCACTAGTTCATGGAGTCACAAACCCTCTTGTTGGTAAGACAAGGGACAGGGTAACCTAATGCTTTCATGGACATCAACATAAGTGTATTTCACTCTATGTCTATGGATATCCTTGTATGTTCCTTGTGGGACTAACCCATGTAGGTATTGAAAGTGCAACACTCCAATGGATTGCTCCAAATGATCTACATCAACATTGAGCATCCACATCTTCAACATCTACATGAAGTCATCATCGACAAAACCCAAGGTTAGTTCATCCCTCTTGGGGGGATATCACATCTAGGGGGAGCTTTGCTCTAAAAATTGAGCTAAAGCAACTCTAATGATGTGAACACAACAATGCTTTATGTAAAAGTGGTAACCCCACTTGTGCTTAAACGATGAGTATGACCTACGATCAAATGTTCTCATTTGACTTCTCAGTCAATATACTCATATATAGATGACCTAGTCATCGCCAATTGCTTGATAGATGCTAAAGTGTATGTATATGCTTTGCCACATGTTTTATTTGCTATCTTATTGTGTGAGCATGTTGGTTGCATAATTTTCTCCATTCGAGGACATCCATTTGTTGTTTTGATTGTTTGGTTCTTCTTTTGCCAAATGTATGTACAAGAATGCCTAAGTACTCCCTCTAGCTACCTATGCTTTTTCTCGTCTCATACTCTGTTCATGGTACGTCACAAAATTTGAACAAGTCACTTTCAGACCCTCTGGGTGAGGAGCACTCGAAGCCACCGATCCGTCAAGGGATAACTTCTAAACCCTCTTAGTGATTCTCGGTCAGACCAACTTATCCAACTCGGTCTCACCGAAATCAGTAAGTTGATCTAGGTTTTCATCTTAGTGCCACCGATTAGAACGATTCGGTCTCACAGAGTTGCAGCAACTGCTAGCAGTTTTGCATCTCAGTGCCACCGAGACGTTCCACTCGGCGCCACCGACAATGTCTGGGTATATATACCGCGGCTCGAAGTTTGGAAATTTCTTCAAAAGACTCGCACATGCCTCCCCAGCACTGCCGCCTCTAGGTCTCCGGATCACCGTCGTCTCCGCCAGTGAGCCTCCTCCGCTGGTCTCCGCCGCCGTCAACGGGTATCTTCACTGACGTTGCCGCCGTAGCGAACCATCACCGAGTTAGGGTACGGATTCAACCCTTTGTGCTATCCTTTACTCTGATTCTTGCACAAAGTATATTGCCTTTATTCTTCCCATGTATGAGATCAATCTATCCAGCAAAGAAATCCTTTAGAATAGATTTGATGCAAAAACTTAGGGTTAAGTTTCCACCGAACCCATCTAGGACCGACCGATCTGAGGATTTCGGTCACACCAATTGGCCCTGGCCATTGCACTAAGTACAACTCGGTTTGACCAAAGTGTACTAATCCGTGAGACTGAAATCACTTTCTCTGTGAAATCCTAGCACCTCGGAGTCACCAAACAGCATCTCGGTCTGACCGAAACTGCATATTTAGACTCTGGTAGTGCTTTGGTGTCACCGAGTTTGTCAAATCGGTAGCTCTGAAATGCTTTCTACAGAAAACTAAAGTAGTTTTTGTTTCAACTTTTGCAAAAATAAGTTGTATTTTGTGATGCTCATCTACTCTATCCACACCCATCTATTCACAGGGTCAGTTGCAGCTATGTCAGAAGTCAGTGATAGTCAGAATAAGTCTGAAGAGCAGGTCAATCTCAGTCAGGGCACTAGACCCTCTAGTAGCTATGATGAGGGAAGCAGAAGCACTCCCAGCAACTTGCCAACTAATAAGCAAAGGAAGAAAAGAACTTTTGAGAGTGAAGATGAAGACTTTGTGATTGAGGAGGAAGTGGCCTCCAAGAAAAAGGTGCTCAAGAAAGAGTATGCTACTACTGCTGCCACAAAGCCAGGCCTTTCCAAGAAGGGTCCTGCTAAAAGGACTCCAATGTCCAAGGCCAGAGCTTCAACTCAAGAAACAATGCAGTTTACTATTGAGCGCAGAGAGGATGAAGAAGCTGCTGGTGGTGGAAAGACGAGGAAGGAAAGGGTCAGGAAGACCATTGCTAGAGTGATTGGCAGACCATCCATGATGAGGGATGAGGAGGAAGAAGAGGAGGAGGAGGAAGATCCTGCTGCACCTCCTTCCAAGACACAGAAGCTTATGGCAGATGCTATCAAGACTGGGGCTGCTCCTTCAAAGCCCAAGTCTGCCCCTAAGCCTACAGCTCCAGCTCAAGCCCCCAGATCAATAGCACCAAAGAGATCAACAAGAATATCTTAGCTGCAGAGAAGTACAAGGCCCCAGTGCCTAAAGTTCACGAAGATGATGAGCCACTACTGCTCAGAAAACTTGAAGCCCAAGATCCCAGATCATAATGATGATCATCTTGTGGCAGAGAATATGAAGTTGAGAAAGAATCATGGTCTGAGATTATGGAGGCGGAATGATTCTTATGCCACAAGGAGAAGGATTGTTGTGGACTATCGTTTTCATACCAGAGAACAGCAGGACTTCTATGAGACTGTCTTGTTAGACAAGAAGCGCATTGTTTGTGACATGAAATGGGTTGATTGGGAATATATTAATGAGAATGAAGATTACTTTCCCCATGTGCATGAGAGCTTCAGGATGAATGGTGTGGACAAGTTTGTTGGACAAGAACTGACAAAGTGGAACGATGAGATGATCATGCAGTTCTACTCCACTGCCCCACTTCTACCTTGATGGTAAGATAGTGTGGATGACAGAGGGCACCAGATATCAGTCAACAATCTCTGAATGGGCCAAGCTGATCAATGCCCCGAAGGAAGAAGAGAATGATCTTGATGTGTATGGCAAGCTTAGGAAGGATCACAACTCCATGGCTAACATGTACAAGCCAATCCCTGACAAAGCTTTGGAGACTCACAAACTTGGATCTATATATTATCTGCTTGCTGGCTTGACCACGAAGAACACCATCTTGAGGCACACTCTATTGCCCAAGTCTAGAGATCACAGGATGATACGTTGTCACTCCATCAATTTGCTCCATTTGTTTGATGTCCCACAAAAATTTAAAGTCATGAGTTTGATTTTTGAGACAGTGAAGAGGATAGCAGCCGACCAGAAGAGGTCTTGTGGATATGCCCCACACATCCAGACATTTATCCATTCCAAGATGGGAACTGGGACATATCTACTGGACAGAGAGCATCTACCCTTGAGGCCAGACTTTGAGGACAACGAGGTTGTCATGGATGCTTCACATCCTACTTGTGCTGATGCCTAGGAGAAGATTGAGAGAGCTAAGGCTGCAAAAGCAGCAAAGGCAGCAAGTGCCCCAGATGCTTCAGTTGTGAATCTCAAGACCAAGCAAGATCAACTCAGTTATCTTCTTGAGGCTACCGTGAGAATTGAGAAGAGCTTGGCCACCTTGTCTCAAAATCAGGAAAGTCTTGAAAGGATCATTGAGACAAACATACATGACCTAGATGTGAAGGTCACTGAGATTCAGATAGTTGTGGAGAAGCTTAGGGATGATGCTGAGGATCGTGATGATAGACCCACAACAGATACATTCCAGAGAGTGCCAAGGGCACAAAAATCATCAGCTGTGCCAGTTGCCAGAGACTCCAGGACTACCATCTCAGCACCTGAAGCCACTGCCACAGTTGCCCCTCCAGTGTCAACTCCTCCAGCTCCATAGACTTCCTCAAAGGAATTTGCAGATGGACTCCTCTCCACGTCGTCTATGCACACCGGAGCAACAAGCCAGAAGACCCCTTCAGGAGCTCCCGGAGATCGTGCTTGGAGTGTCGTATAGCAGTATACGTTTTCGAACTTTTTGGTAACTTGTTGCCAAAGGGGGGGAAAGTGTATAGATCATAGGCTTCGAGAGAGAGTGCCTCTTGCTCTTTTTGTTGGTTTCATTTGCCTTGCTACTCTTGCTAATTTGGTTGTTTGGTTGTCTTCCTATGCTACAATTCGTGTTATGCTCGTGAGATACTTATGTGATCACGTGTTTGATCATATTATGCTTAATGTGTGCTTGCATGATGTGACGCCCCCGATTTGACCGTACACTAATCATGCACGCAAATGTGTACGATCAAGATCAGGGACTCACGGGAAGATATCACAACACAACTCTAAAACATAAATAAGTCATACAAGCATCATAATACAAGCCAGGGGCCTCGAGGGCTCGAATACAAGTGCTCGATCATAGACGAGTCAGCGGAAGCAACAATATCTGAGTACAGACATAAGTTAAACAAGTTTGCCTTAAGAAGGCTAGCACAAACTGGGATACAGATCGAACGAGGCGCAGGCCTCCTGCCTGGGATCCTCCTAGCTACTCCTGGTCGTCGTCAGCAGGCTGCACATAGTAGTAGGCACCTCCAGTGTCATAGGTGTCGTCGTCGACGGTGGCGTCTGGCTCCTGGACTCCAACATCTGGTTGCGACAACCAGATAGAAAGGCAAGGGGGAAAAGGGGGAGAGAAGCAACCGTGAGTACTCATCCAAAGTACTCGCAAGCAAGGAGCTACACTACATATGCATGGGTATATGTGTAAAGGGGCATATTAGTAGACTGAACTGCAGAATGCCAGAATAAGAGGGGGATAGCTAGTCCTGTCGAAGACTACGCTTCTGGTCATCTCCATCTTGCAGCATGTAGAAGAGAGTAGATTGAAGTCCTCCAAGTAGCATCGCATAGCATAATCCTACCCGGCGATCCCCTCCTCGTCGCCCTGTTAGAGAGCGATCACCGGGTTATATCTGGCACTTGGAAGGGTGTGTTTTATTAAGTATCCAGTTCTAGTTGTCATAAGGTCAAGGTACAACTCCGGGTCGTCCTTTTACCGAGGGACACGGCTATTCGAATAGATAAACTTCCCTGCAGGGGTGCACCACATAACCCAACACGCTCGATCCCATTTGGCCGGACACACTTTTCTGGGTCATGCCCGGCCTCGTAAGATCAACGCGTCGCAGCCCTACCTAAGCACAACAGAGCGGTCAGCACGCCGGTCTAACCCTATGCGCGCAGGGGTCTGGGCCCATCGCCCTATGCACACCTGCACGTTGCGAACGCGGCCGCGAGCAGACCTAGCAACCCACACGATCACGGCGGTTACGTCAAAGCGGTCCAACACGGCGCGCGCCACTCAGTCGCTGACGTCACGAAGGCTTCGGTTGATACCACGACGCCGGGATACCCATAACTACTCCCGCTTAGATGGTTAGTGCGTATAGACCAAATGGCCAGACTCAGATCAAATACCAAGATCTCGTTAAGCGTGTTAAGTAACCGCGAACGTCGACCAGGGCCAGGCCCACCTCTCTCCTGGGTGGTCTCAACCTGCCCTGTCGCTCCGCCACAAAGATCCACTTGCGGGTACTCCTATGAGCCGACCCGACTTTAGTCATCACATGTGTCATGTATATAGTATATAAGTATATACCCGTGATCACCGCCCAGGTGATCACGGCCCGATAGTATAGCACAGCAGACGGACAAGAATGTAGGGCTACTGATGGCAAACTAGCATCCTATACTAAGCATGTAGGATTGCAGGTAAAGGTAACAACAGTAGTAGCAAGGATAGGCTATGCATCAGGATAGGATATCGGAAAGCAGTAACATACTACACTACTCTAATGCAAGCAGTATAGAGAAGAATAGGCGATATCTGGTGATCAAGGGGGGGGCTTGCCTGGTTGCTCTGGCAAGTAGGAGGGGTCGTCAACTCCGTAGTCGAACTGGGCAGCAGCAGTGTCGGTCTCGTAGTCTACCGGAGAGAAGAGGGGGAAGAAACAGTAAATACAATGCAAACATAAACATGACGATGCGTGACATGACAATGAGCAGTGCGAGGTGTGTCCTAACGCGACAGTAGGTGGTACCGGCGAAGGGGGGGGACATCCGGGAAAGTATTCCCGATGTTTTGCGTTTTCGGACAGATGGACCGGAGGGGGAAAGTTGCGAGTTCGATAGGTTAGGCAGGTGTGGTGGACGAACGGACTGCGTATCCGGATTCGTCTCGTCATTCTGAGCAACTTTCATGTTGAAAATATTTTAATCCGAGTTACGGATTAAAAGATATGATTTTCTAAAGATTTTATTAATTTCTGGAATTTAATTAATTATTTAATTTAATTCGAAAATGGATTTATGACATCAGCATGATGTCATGCTGATGTCAGCAGTCAACGTTGACCTGGTCAACCTGACAGGTGGGTCCCACCTGTCAGTGACTGTTAGTTAATTAACTACTGTTTAGTTAAATTAATTATCTAATTAGATTAATTTAAACAGGATTAATTAACTTAATTAATTTAGTTAATTAATTAAATAATTAAATTTATTTTTATTATTTATTTTATTTATATATTTATTAATTAATTTATTATTTTTATTATTATTTTATTTATTTGTTTTAAATCATTTTTTATTATTATTATTTTATTTTATTTATTTTTTTTCTTTTCTTTTCATTCTGTGGGCTGGGCCCCTTTGTTCAGTGGCACAGAGGCCATACAGGGGTGCGGGCGACGGGTTACGGGCGCGCCCCGTTCGGGC
>NC_057811.1:220361131-220370079 GCF_018294505.1 Triticum aestivum | reverse complement strand
GGGACTCCAGGGAGGAGGCGGCGCGGTGGCTCCGGCGAGGTGGCCGTGGCGGTGGCGTTCCGGGCGGGGACGGGCGCGGGGGCGCCCAGATCGAGCGGGGGGAGGAGGGGGACATGCGAGAGAGAGGGGATCCAGAGAGGAGTGGGGTAGTGGGGGGGCGACGGGGTAGATAGGGTTAGGGTTTCGGGAGTGGGAGGGATAAGGAGGCCCGACTAGGCCTGGTGGGCCGGCCGGTGCGGCGGCTAGCTGGGCCGTTCGGTCCAGCTTGGGGGGGGGTTGTTTTATTTCTCTTTTTTGTTCCTTTTTTTTGTTTGTTTCCTCTGTTGCATTTTCTTTTCTTTTTATTTATTTTCTTTTCTGTTTTACATCATTTTTAAAATAGTTAGGCATTTTCTAAAAATATGTTTTCTCCACAATAATTATCAGTGCAATATCTGGCACCCACCGAACAATTTTGTTTAAATTTTTGAAAACTTTTATTATTGACATTAATTTAAATTTAAATTTTGAAACGGTTTCGAATCATCGCGAGGTTAACAACAGTAATCGTGGTGATGTGGCATCATTAGCGTGGGATTACTGTAGCTTAATTATCCGGGCGTTACAAATCTCCTCCACTACAAGAAATCTCGTCCCGAGATTTTAGGAGGTAGAAGGAAACAGTGCGGGGTATTCATCACGCAGGCGATCCTCGCGTTCCCAAGTGGCCTCATCTTCAGAATGGTGCGACCACTGGACCTTGAGAAACTTGATCGCCTTCTGACGTGTGCGGCGTTCAGCTTGGTCGAGAATGCGGACCGGATGCTCCTTATAGGAGAGGTCCTGCTGCAATTCGAGCACTTCATGATCCACTGCTCGGATTGGGTCCTTGAAGCAACGGCGGAGCTGTGACACATGGAACACATCGTGAACCTGAGAAAGGTTCAGCGGAAGCTCCAGTTGGTATGCCACTTTTCCACGCCTTTCGAGAATAGTGAATGGGCCAATATATCGAGGAGCTAGTTTGCCCTTGATTCCGAAGCGGTGAGCACCCTTCATAGGTGTGACTCGAAGATAAGCCTTTTCGCCAGGTTGATAGACCATGTCTTTATGATGACGGTCATACTGACTCTTCTGACGTGACTGAGCAGTCTTGAGATTCTCGCGAATAATGCGGACTTGTTCTTCGGCATGTTGGATAATATCCGGACCAAAGAGTGGACGTTCCCCAGTTTCTGACCAGTTCAGAGGGGTTCGGCACTTTCATCCATATAACACTTCGAAGGGGGCCATCGTCAGACTAGCTTGATAGCTATTATTATAAGAGAACTCAGCATACGGGAGAGATTCCTCCCATTTCTTGCCGAAGGAAATAACACAAGCTCGAAGCATGTCTTCGAGAACTTGGTTGACGCATTCAACTTGCCCCTGCGACTGAGGATGAAATGCAGTACTGAATGACAGATGAGTTCCCATAGCTTCTTGGAAACTTGCCCAGAATCTTGAAGTGAATAAGCTGCCACGGTCTGAGCTGATAACCAATGGAATACCGTGGAGTGAAACAATCCTGGACATATAGAGCGTTGCCAACTGGCTAGCAGTGATCGTTTCTTTGACCGCCAGAAAATGTGCAACTTTGGAAAGTCGGTCAATGACGACAAGAATAGCATCATTACCTTTCTGTGATTTGGGAAATCCAGTGACGAAGTCCATCTCAACATGGTCCCATTTCCATTCAGGAATAGAGATAGGTTGCAGAGTTCCAGCAGGCCTTTGATGTTCTGCTTTGATACGACGGCAAACGTCACACTCAGCAACATAACGAGCAACGTCTTGTTTCATATTAGACCACCAGAATCTCTGACGGATGTCTTGGTACATCTTTGTACTACCAGGGTGGATACATAGAGGCGTATCATGAGCTTCTTTCATAACCTCCTGTGTCATATCCAGGTTTTTCTCTGCACATGGAACCACTAGGCGGCCCTTGAAGTATAAGGTGCCATCTTCAGCAATAGTGAAGAATGAGGGCTTTCCTCCTGCGAGGTAGCGCTTAATCTTGTGGGCTTCAGAGTCATACTTATGTAGCCTTTTGATGATGTCCACGAGATCTGGCTTAGCAACTAGGGTATTGAGGGAACCCTGGGTAACAACGTGGAGGTTCACCTTGCCAAACTCCTTAGGAGGGGGAGCGAGTGCACCCGGAGGAACAATATGGAGGTTCAGCTTCCTGAATTCTTCAACAAGCGAGGGCTGAACTTTGTGAACCTGGAGGTGGTTGCAGTAAGACTTGCGGCTCAAGGCATCAGCCATTACATTAGCCTTGCCTGGCGTATAGGAAATACCCAAGTCAAAGTCTGCAACAAGCTCCATCCATCTCTGTTGACGGAGGTTCAGATCTGGCTGAGTAAACAGATACTTCAGACTTTGGTGGTCAGTGAAGATCTCGCAACGATTACCGAGAAGGTAATGTCGCCACTGCTTCAGCGCATGAATGACAGCAGCAAGTTCGAGTTCGTGAACTGGGTAGTTCTCTTCGTGAGGGCGCAATTGCCGAGAGGCATAAGCAATCACTTTGCGGTCTTGCATTAGGACACAGCCTAATCCTTGACGGGAAGCATCGCAGTAAATGACGAAGTCCTTAGTATCAGGTGGGGCTAGAACTGGGGCAGAAGTCAACTTGTCTTTGAGTGCCTGGAAACTCTCCTGACATTTGTCTGTCCATTGGAACTTGACGCCCTTATGCAACAGGTTAGTCAGAGGCCTGGCGATCTTGGAGAAGTTCTCGACGAATCGACGGCAATAGCTGGCGAGACCGAGAAAACTTCTGACTTGCTTAACGTTCTTGGGAGGAGTCCAATCAAGAATAGCCTGAACTCGCTCGGGGTTGACGGCAATACCATCCTTAGAGATGACATGCCCAAGATAGGTTACTTCCGGTAGCCAGAATTCACATTTGGAGAACTTGGCATATAGTTGATGCTCTCGTAGCTTTTCCAGCACAAGTCGAAGATGTTCAGCATGTTCTTCTTCGTTCTTGGAAAATACCAGGATATCATCCAGATAAACCACGACTAACTTGTCGAGGTAATCCATGAATATATAGTTCATCAGACGAGAGAAGGTGGCTGGAGCATTGGTTAAACCGAAAGACATGACGGTGTACTCGTATGAACCATAGCGAGTCACGAAGGCGGTCTTTGGGATATCCTCTTCGCGAACACGGATCTGGTGGTAACCCAACCTCAAGTAGAGCTTAGAGAACACTGATGAACCTGCCAGTTGATCATACAGATCATTGATCGGAGGAAGAGGGTATTTATTCTGAATGGTAGCTTGGTTTATAGGACGGTAGTCTTGAACTAAACGGTTTGTCCCATCCTTCTTCTTGACAAAGAGAGAAGGTGCTCCCCAAGGAGAGCAACTTGGGCGAATGAATCCTTTGCGAAGAGATTTGTCGATTTCCTCCTTAAGCTCAAGGAGTTCATGCGGCGGCATCTTGTAGGGTCGCTTGGCTATAGGAGTGGTGCCTGGTTTCAAGTCGATGATGAATTCGACAGCTCTAGCAGGGGGAATCCCTGGAAGTTCTTCAGGGAAGACGTCGAGGAATTCACGCACGACGGGAATGTTTTCAATGCCCTCGAGTGGTGCAGCGTTCAATGCATTCAATGCATAGAGCCTTGCCTCGGCATTTTGCACCAGATGGGCTTGGTAAGTAACTATCTCATCTGAAGGGTGTAGCAGATGGACGGTCTTAGTGGTGCAAACGATTGAAGCAGTATGCGCTTTTAACCAATTCATTCCCAGAATGAGATCAATGCTACAGGACTTTAGTACGATGGGAGAGACAACAAATTCCAGTCCTTCAATTTCAACAGGAACGTCGTGACTAACCATAGAGGTCTGACATTGGCCCGCAGGGGTGTGTACCACTAGCGGAGTGTTCATCTCTTCGTATTTAATGCCATGCAGGAATGCAAATTCTGCTGATACGAATGAATGGGATGCTCCTGTATCAAATAAAACAGATGCTGGTACTGAATTTACGAGGAGTGTACCCATCACAGTAGCAGGCTGGTCTTGAGCTTCGCTGAGATCAACGTGGTTGGCATGAGCACGACCATAAGACTTAGCATTGTTGTTGCGGGGCTGGTTGTTACCACGGCCAGCTGCTGGAAGGGCCAGTTGATTCTGGTTCTGATAGCAGTTCCTGGCAAAGTGACCCAGTTGACCACACTTGAAGCACAGACCATTATCGGGAGTGGGAACAGGAGCCCCAGGTGGGGGAACTGGTAGCTTTGACTGCCTAGATGGTGGAGGAGGCAGACGCGGTGCAGCATAAGATTTCCTTGGAGCAGGTGCATTTGGACGGTACATGCTGTTCGGGATCCATATCTTTCGCTTCTGCGAGGGCGGGCCCGAAGATGAGCCCGTGTCACGGTTGCGCCTCTGAGAGCTCTGGTATTCCTGCAGACCAGTCTCGACATTGATGGCCTTATTCACCAAGGTGGCGAAATCGGCGAAGTCATGCACTAGAAGTGCGAGCTTGATGTCAGCTTGTAGTCCATCACAGAACTTCTCCTGTCTGCGAGCATCAGTTGCAATGTCTTCTCCATCATAGCGGGACAAGTCCAGAAATTCCCGCTGATAAGCTTCGACAGTTTTGTTGCCTTGGGTGAGGTTGTGGAACTCACGCTTCTTCCGGTCCATGACTCCTTGAGGAATGAAGCGGGCACGGAAAGCAGCTTGGAAGTCTGGCCAGGTGATGATTGTTCCAGCTGGCAGAGTACGCCTGTGGCTGTCCCACCATTGAGCTGCGGGTCCCTTTAGAAAGAAGGAAGCAAAGTTGACATAGCTGGCAGGGGCTAGATCGGCAGACTCCATCTCATAGGTGATGTCACGGAGCCAGTCATCAGCATCCAGAGGTTGAGTTGAGCTGCGGTACACAGTTGGGTTCAGGCGCATGAAATCCTGCAGAGTTACTGGGGTTGGTTGCTGGTCCATATTGGGGCGAGGAAACTGAGCCATCATATTTTCCATGAATTGGCGGTTCAGTTCAAACTGTTGGATCATACCAGCCATGTACTCAGGTGGTGGTGGGGCATGGCCACCACTACCACGACCACCTGGTCTAACCATCCTGCTAATATATAACAGGGGTAGTTCAGCATTGAGAAATTTGCAAAGACAAGAATCATTCATGATGAAACATGCATAATGAAAGGAGCACGATAGCTACTACATAGTAGTCGGCATAACTTACAAAAGGGGTCATGCATAGAGTTCAGTACATAGACTAAATTAACATAGGCGGCACACAGGCTCGCGGCGAATGCATCTAACACTACAAGCAAGCCTACATCAGTGCCAAGAGGTATTGTGGAGGTAATCATAGCCCGACAGCTGGTAGTGAGGCAACGGATAGCCCTCCACGTCAGCAGACTGGGGGCCGCGGATACTCAGGTGTAGAGCCCGACGCTCAGGTGGCAGAAGAGGACCAAGTGCGGGAGAGTAGCCTCCCACCTCTGGCCAACCGACACCGTGGGGCATCACGGTCCTGGCTGGGTAGATCGCAGTACGCGGTAGCTGTCCAGATCGGACAAAGGGGTGCAGCAGCGTCAGAGCACGGTAAAGGTGCTGACGGGTGGTGTACATCTCGTGGCGAAGAGCTCGGTTAGCTCGATCCAGCCCATCAGCATACAGAACCAGGTTCTGATGGTAGAAGGGCTCTCGGGTGACAGTGGAGTAGGCAGCAGTATAGTATCCCTCCGCACCAACATCAGATGCGATAGCAATGTGCCTGAAAGGGGAGGTGTCCAACTCCCGATACTCTCCACGAAGACGTGTCAGAGCAGCATAGGCAGCATCGTGGACAGCCATATCGATGGTCACACCAACACCATGTGCGGTGTGCAGCACAGTAGTGGAGTCATACTCCCGCGAGTAGAGGTGGACGATGGCACGGTACTGCTCCTGGTTAAAGTCCTGGTACTCCTCGTAGACGGTGTACTCAGGGTGCCAGCGATAACCCAGATAGGTCATCATCTCAGCTAGCACAGCCGGTGATCCCGAGGCACCAATGGTCGTCGTGTGACGCACGACCTGCCTCGTGGGTTCCATCTGAAAGCAAAGACGTTTCAAAGGAGTCAAATGACAGTGTGTGAATTGTTCAAAATACTATTCTAAGAAACAACTATGGCTTATCCAACTTTGGGGTGAATGCGGTAACGGGATCCTAGTGTTAGAGTTAGTAAATTTGTTTAACCCGAGTAGAAGAGAGTTCAGAGTCCCAGAGTAAAGGTCGAGGAGTAAAAGATCCTAGTACCACCCAATGGCGACGTGGGCCCGTAAGACACACAGCCATGTTAGTAAAAGTTTTGTAATGTCTAGACTCGACTTCGGCCAAGGAGTGTGGAAAGGGGGATTCCTACAGGCAGTCGGCTCTGATACCAACTTGTGACGCCCCCGATTTGACCGTACACTAATCATGCACGCAAATGTGTACGATCAAGATCAGGGACTCACGGGAAGATATCACAACACAACTCTAAAACATAAATAAGTCATACAAGCATCATAATACAAGCCAGGGGCCTCGAGGGCTCGAATACAAGTGCTCGATCACAGACGAGTCAGCGGAAGCAACAATATCTGAGTACAGACATAAGTTAAACAAGTTTGCCTTAAGAAGGCTAGCACAAACTGGGATACAGATCGAACGAGGCGCAGGCCTCCTGCCTGGGATCCTCCTAACTACTCCTGGTCGTCGTCAGCGGGCTGCACGTAGTAGTAGGCACCTCCAGTGTCGTAGGTGTCGTCGTCGGCGGTGGCGTCTGGCTCCTGGACTCCAACATCTGGTTGCGACAACCAGATAGAAAGGCAAGGGGGAAAAGGGGGAGAGAAGCAACCGTGAGTACTCATCCATAGTACTTGCAAGCAAGGAGCTACACTACATATGCATGGGTATATGTGTAAAGGGGCATATCAGTGGACTGAACTGCAGAATGCCAGAATAAGAGGGGGATAGCTAGTCCTGTCGAAGACTACGCTTCTGGTCATCTCCATCTTGCAGCATGTAGAAGAGAGTAGATTGAAGTCCTCCAAGTAGCATCGCATAGCATAATCCTACCCGGCGATCCCCTCCTCATCGCCCTGTTAGAGAGCGATCACCGGGTTATATCTGGCACTTGGAAGGGTGTGTTTTATTAAGTATCCAGTTCTAGTTGTCATAAGGTCAAGGTACAACTTCGGGTCGTCCTTTTACCGAGGGACACGGCTATTCGAATAGATAAACTTCCCTGCAGGGGTGCACCACATAACCCAACACGCTCGATCCCATTTGGCCGGACACACTTTTCTGGGTCATGCCCGGCCTCGTAAGATCAACGCGTCGCAACCCTACCTAAGCACAACAGAGCGGTCAGCACGCCGGTCTAACCCTATGCGCGCAGGGGTCTGCGCCCATCGCCCTATGCACACCTGCACGTTGCGAACGCGGCCGCGAGCAGACCTAGCAACCCACACGATCACGGTGGTTACGTCAAAGCGGTCCAACACGGCGCGCGCCACTCAGTCGCTGACGTCACGAAGGCTTCGGTTGATACCACGACGCCGGGATACCCATAACTACTCCCGCGTAGATGGTTAGTGCGTATAGACCAAATGGCCAGACTCAGATCAAATACCAAGATCTCGTTAAGCGTGTTAAGTAACCGCGAACGTCGACCAGGGCCAGGCCCACCTCTCTCCTGGGTGGTCTCAACCTGCCCTGTCGCTCCGCCACAAAGATCCACTTGCGGGTACTCCTATGAGCCGACCCGACTTTAGTCATCACATGTGTCATGTATATAGTATATAAGTATATACCCGTGATCACCGCCCAGGTGATCACGGCCCGATAGTATAGCACAGCAGACGGACAAGAATGTAGGGCCACTGATGGCAAACTAGCATCCTATACTAAGCATGTAGGATTGCAGGTAAAGGTAACAACAGTAGTAGCAAGGATAGGCTATGCATCAGGATAGGATATCGGAAAGCAGTAACATACTACACTACTCTAATGCAAGCAGTATAGAGAAGAATAGGCGATATCTGGTGATCAAGGGGGGGGGGGCTTGCCTGGTTGCTCTGGCAAGTAGGAGGGGTCGTCAACTCCGTAGTCGAACTGGGCAGCAGCAGTGTCGGTCTCGTAGTCTACCGGAGAGAAGAGGGGGAAGAAACAGTAAATACAATGCAAACATAAACATGACGATGCGTGACATGACAATGAGCAGTGCGAGGTGTGTCCTAACGCGACAGTAGGTGGTACCGGCGAAGGGGGGGACATCCGGGAAAGTATTCCCGATGTTTTGCGTTTTCGGACAGATGGACCGGAGGGGGAAAGTTGCGAGTTCGATAGGTTAGGCAGGTGTGGTGGACGAACGGACTGCGTATCCGGATTCGTCTCGTCATTCTGAGCAACTTTCATGTTGAAAATATTTTAATCCGAGTTACGGATTAAAAGATATGATTTTCTAAAGATTTTATTAATTTCTGGAATTTAATTAATTATTTAATTTAATTCGAAAATGGATTTATGACATCAGCATGATGTCATGCTGATGTCAGCAGTCAACGTTGACCTGGTCAACCTGACAGGTGGGTCCCACCTGTTAGTTAATTAACTACTGTTTAGTTAAATTAATTATCTAATTAGATTAATTTAAACAGGATTAATTAACTTAATTAATTTAGTTAATTAATTAAATAATTAAATTTATTTTTATTATTTATTTTATTTATATATTTATTAATTAATTTATTATTTTTATTATTATTATATTATTTATTTTTTTAAATCATTTTATTATTATTATTTTATTTTTATTTTTTCTTCTCTTTTCATTCTGTGGGCTGGGCCCCTCTGTTCAGTGGCACAGAGGCCATACAGGGGTGCGGGCGACGGGTTACGGGCGCGCCCCGTTCGG